>NW_026897054.1:0-27609 GCF_033153095.1 Gastrolobium bilobum | reverse complement strand
TTGATGGTCCATTACCCGTAGCTCCTAGGGAAGGGCAAGATGGGTTCGCGGAATATGATTTCGAGGCCCACAAACAACACATGGATGACGATACGATGGCAGTATGCATCATGTTGGCATCCATGTCACCTGAACTGCAAAAGCAGCATGAGCATATGGATGCTCCCTCTACTGTCTTACATCTCAAGGAGTTGTATGACGTTAAAGGAAGGCATGAGAGGTATGAGGCCTCTAGAGAACTGTTCTCTTGCAGGATGTCTGAGCACATGTCTGTTAGCAGTCATGTTCTTAAGATAATCGGGCTGATTAAGAAGCTAGGAAATCTAGGCTTCTTGATGGATGTCGAACTGAGTAATGACTTAGTCCTGGCCTCACTTCCACATTCCTTCAGTCAATTCATAATGAATTATAACATGCATGGGATGCTTGTGAGCTTGCCTGAATTGTTAAGCATGTTAACAACTGCTGAAGTGTCTATCAAGAAGGATATGACACAAGCTCTTCTGATTGGTGGGCCTAACAAGGCCAAGGGTAAGGGTAAGGGTAAGGAGCCTGCTAAAGGTGACTCCCTTAAGCCCAAAGGAAAATCCAAGAAGAAGAAGGGTAAGAAAGCATCCAAGGACAAAGGCGATGCTGAGTGCTTCCATTGTGGCAAGAAAATTGTCCAGACTACTTGAAGAGTGTGAAGGACAAGAAGCATGGTGATCCTTCTGCCTCAGGTACTTTCATGATTGAGATAAATTATTCTTGTGCTAATCCGACTTCATGGGTATTGGATACCGATTGTGGTTCTTATATCTGCAATATGTTGCAGGTGCTTAGGAGCCCAAGGAGATTGGAGAGAAACGAGGTGGATCTTCGCGTTGGCAATGGAGCAAGGGATGCTGCTCATTCTGTTGGAGATGTCGACCTTATTTTGCCTACGGGCCTTTTACTGCATTTGAATAATTGTCTTTATGTTCCGAACATTTCTAGAAACATTATTTCTATTTCTTGTTTAGAACAAGATGGTTTTACTTTTAGTATTAAGAATGGTACATTTTCTATCATTTTGAATGATACTGTTTATAGTACTGCTTCATTAATAAATGGATTGTATGTTCTGGAAATGGGAACTGAAGTGCTCAATGTAGCTGTGAAACGACCTAGGATAGATAATCAATCTTATCTTTGGCATTGTAGACTAGGGCACATAAACGAAACAAGATTGTCTAGGATGCATGCAGATGGATACCTAGATTCCATGGATTTGGAATCCTATGGACAATATGAATATTGTCTAGCTGGAAAAATGACTTGTCACAAGCCCAAGGGGCTTGAGAGTCATAGGGCTAGTGAGTTATTAGAACTCATTCACACTGATGTTTGTGGGCCAATGTCTATAGAGGCTAGAGGAGGATACTCCTATTTCATTACCTTTACAGATGAAAAATCAAGATTTGGATACGTGTACCTAATGAGATATAAATCCGAAGCCTTTGAAAAGTTCAAGGAGTTTAGGAATGAAGTAGAGAAACAGCGTGGCAAGATGATTAAGACATTACGATTAGATCGTGGTGGTGAATATCTGAGCCACGAATTTCAGGATTATCTGAGAGAAAATGGAATTCTCTCGCAGTTTACTGCACCTTACACACCACACCAAAATGGTGTCTCTGAAAGGAGAAACAGGACCTTGTTAGACATGGTCAGGTCTATGATGAATGAGACTCAACTTCCAAAATCGTTTTGGGGATATGCCCTAGACACAGCGGCATACCTTCTAAATAGGGTACCGTCTAAATCTGTTCAGACCACACCATATGAGATATGGAATGGTAAGAGACCCAACCTGAGTTACCTCAGGGTATGGGGATCGCCAGCTTATGTCAAAGCGTTGGCATCAGACAAGCTTAGTGCTAAGAGTACTAAATGTCTATTTGTGGGGTATCCCAAAGGTACTAAGGGATACAATTTTTACTCCATGGATGAACATAAAGTGTTTGTATCAAAGAATGCTGAGTTCCTTGAGAAGGATTTGATCTCTCAAGGAGCCAGTGGGAGTAAGATTGATCTTGAAGAAGTTCAAGAACCACATGAACAGATTGAGGAACCCAAGTCTGCTCCGCAAGCGATGTTCTCCAATGGAGAAGTAAACACACAACTCCGTAGGTCAACGAGAGGCATCCATCCACCTGAGAGGTATGGGTTTGTGATTGAGAATCAGCAAACCGTCGAGGATGATGAACCAAGTAACTACGAAGAGGCAGTCAAGGATGTTGACTCTTCTAGATGGCTTGAAGCCATGGAATCTGAAATGGATTCGATGTATCAAAACAAGGTATGGACCTTGGTTCCTAAACCGCAAGGAATAGTTCCTATTGGTAACAAATGGGTCTTTAAAAGAAAGACAGATACAGATGGCAACGTTCAGACCTACAAAGCTAGGTTGGTTGCGAAAGGGTATCGTCAAAGACAAGGAGTTGACTATGATGAGACTTTCTCACCTGTTGCCATGATCAAATCTATTAGGATCATGCTTGCAATAGCGGCATATCACGACTATGAAATTTGGAAAATGGATGTCAAGACCGCCTTCTTGAATGGGTTCTTGAAGGAAGATGTGTACATGACACAACCTGAAGGCTTTGAAATCAAAGATCAGGAGCATATGGTATGCAAACTTCAAAGGTCGATATATGGGCTAAAGCAAGCATCAAGGAGTTGGAATAATCGTTTTGATGAAGTCGTTAAGAGTAACGGTTTTATCAAGAACGAGGATGAACCTTGTGTTTACAAGAAGGTTAGTGGAAGTAATGTCGTCTTCCTAGTACTTTATGTAGATGACATATTGTTAATAGGAAATGACATCCCCATATTACAAACGACGAAAGAGTGGCTTTCAAAAAGCTTCACCATGAAGGATTTGGGAGAGGCGACCTTTATACTTGGTATAAAAATCTATAGAGATAGATCAAACAGGCTGCTGGGTTTATCTCAATCCACGTATATTGACAAGATGCTAAAGAGGTTTAGCATGGAAGGGTCGAAAAGGGGTTTTCTTCCCGTCAGTCATGGGGTACATCTTTCAGAGGCCATGTGTCCTAAGTCACAGGCTGAGAAGGATCGCATGAGTGGAATTCCATATGCTTCGGCTATTGGATCCATCATGTATGCCATGATATGTACGAGACCAGATGTCTCATATGCTTTAAGCATTACGAGCAGATACCAGTCCGACCCTGGAGAGGGTCACTGGACGGCAGTCAAGACCATCCTTAAGTACTTAAGAAGAACTAAGGATGTGTTTTTGGTCTATGGTGGGGTTGATAAGCTAACAGTGAAAGGGTTCACTGATGCCAGCTTTCAGAGTGACAAAGATGACTGCAAGTCACAGTCAGGATTCGTATTCACCTTAAATGGTGGGGCAGTATCTTGGAAGAGTTCCAAGCAGGAGACAACAGCAGATTCAATGACAGAAGCTGAATATATAGCTGCTTCAGAAGCGGCTAAGGAGGCCGTGTGGATCAAGAAGTTCATATCTGAACTTAGGGTGGTTCCAAGCGTGGATGAGCCCATACAGTTGCTGTGCGACAACACTGGAGCCATTGCGCAGTCAAAGGAACCTAGGTCTCATCAAAGATCTAAGCACGTGCTCCGCAGATATCACCTGATTAGAGAAATCATTGATAAAATGGATGTAAAGATGGATTATGTTCCCACAGATGATAACCTGGCCGATTCTCTGACAAAGGCTGTTTCTCAGAGAAAACATGATAGTCATTATGAGGCTTTGGGTATACGACTTAGGTCTGATTGGCTCTAGGCCAAGTGGGAGCTTGTTAGTATTTGGGCGTCCTAGAGACAATCTTATGATTAAATAAGGACATAGATGTAGACCTTTGTATTGTCGCAAATAAATAAAAGCATTCTTTATCCTGTTTTATATTTTGTCTCGATATTACTGTTAATATTATATATGAGTAACTGGATAAACCCCTTGGAATAAAATAGGTATCTCTTGAGTATCTGTGATGTGATCACGATCATGAGGATTCAAGGATACTGGATGTTTATTCCTAATTTTATGTTCCTAGTCTAGAGACACTGAGAATGAGGATCAGTGATCTCGGGTAAGACTAGCACGACTTATCTACTTGTATTCGGATGCAAGGTAAAGACCTCATGAGCTACAGATATGGAGATGTCTTAGCTAAAGTCGTGGGTGGATCTATAAGGGTATAGCTCGCACTGAACAGACCCACAAAAGAGACTCTATGAGGAAATCTCACAGAGAGTATCATTAGAGTAGTCTCTTTATATTTGGGTATGTCTTTCCTTAGACCAGAAGTTATTACCTAGATTGTGTTCTAGAAGGCATGCTTTGACTGTATACCTCGTCTTCCTGAAACATGGAGACTCATAGGTATATTGTTGGGCTTGTCCTGAAAGAGCACAGGGCTAGGGTGATAAGCTGAAGGAATTCGTCAAATCTCTGTGAGAGATTAGGTTATCTGTAAACCGGAGAAATCGGGATGACATTTACAGGGACTCGGGAATCTATGCATAGTAAAAGAGATCATGAGATGATCTGCCTTTAGAGTCAGTAAATTGAAGATTCCCTATTTCGAATAAAGCTTAACCTAAACCGCAAGGGTTGATACGTTTCCTTACCCTAGGTTTTATGGGAAGGTAACCGAGACGAAAGGAAATACATACGGCAACCAAATATGTGTAATAGGATGATTATGTCATTAACCTAACTAGCTCTGGGGCAACAAAGCATTGCTAATGCTCTGTGTTGTCATTAGATGGGTTGTGGGCTTATTGGGCCCCAAGCCCATTTATGTCAGTGGCTATGTTGGGCCTAATGGGTCACACACTAACACCTTATTGTCATGACAATATAGCATTAAAGGTATTAGGCCTAATAATGGTTGTTAGCCCAAGAAGAAGTTTGGAAGCCCACCAAAAGAAAAAAAAAAGGCGCATGGTTAGTTAATGGGCTTGGATGGTCCAAGACATTACTAATTAATTTAATTAGTTAAATTAATTATCAAATGTTTAAATTTTGAATTTTGAATTTGAAATTTGAAATTTGAATTTTGAAATTTGAATTTTGAATTTGAATTTTGAAATTCAAATTTTGAATTTTGAATTTTGAATTTTGAATTGGAAATTTGAATTTGAATTTGGAATTTGAATTTAAAGTTTAAATATTTGAACGTTTGAATTCAAATGTTTGAATTCAAATGTTTGAATTCGAATTTGAATTGGCTATGAAAAGTTGTTTCATAACAAAAGGATAAGATAAGATCTTGTTGGAACAAATCCCAAATATCAAGAGGAGATCTTTGAGAATCTTCTAGTGAGGAATTTAAAATTGAAATCCAAAATTTGAAATCAATTCAGAATTCGAATTTCAAAAGAGTGAGCAATTCCAATGTAGAAAGCATTTAAAAGAGCGGAGTAATTCCAATGTACAAATCAGTGGGACATTGAATGAGTTGTCTGCCACCATAAATGATTAACTTAATTTTCCATTGATTTTTTATTTCGATTTATAAAAAAATTATTATTTATTTAATTTTTTATTTTCAAATCCTTTCCCACCATTACAACAAAATAGAGAAGTAACTTGAGAAAAGTAAACAATCAGAAAGGATAAAGATTGATAGAAACAGAAAGACAAATAAAAGAATTAAAAATCCATGTAGATCTCCAAATTTGCATGAAAGACGATTACATTCGAAGCACTATGCTGCAAGAAAATAGATTCAGAATTTAAACCATATGCCTCACGATTAAAGCCGTAAAATTAAAAAAATACAGATAAACTCGTTGAAGGAAAATTAAATAATCATGAGCTGTTAGCAGTTCTGATTCGTTGTATCAAGAAATAATCCTGAGCTGTTAGCTGTTCTGATTCATTGTAACAAGAAAGGACGAAATTTGACGAACATTTGGGTTGACTAGAGAATTAAGGAATGGTGTGATTATTTCACTTGCTGATACAAATTTTATAAAATACACCTCTCTGTCACAGATTTTTTTTTCGAAACTACAAAGATCATTTGACAGTAGCATGGATCCTTCCACCCTACAAAAAAAGTGAAAGCCAAAATTCAAACAACGAAAACAAAAATCATAACAATAGACACAGAAATTTAAAATCACAACAGAGACGAAATCACAACAGATTAGTAAAAATAAAATAAAAAAATCAAATGAGAATTTATTGGCATGTCATTATCTGTTTACTGCTTAAGGGAGAGAGAGAGAGAATCCTTTAATCCATCTTAATTCCTTGCACAATGTGATAAAGTCTCCCCACTTCACGTGGCAACGTCTAATGAATCAAAGGATCTGTTCAGTCGTGAACATAGACATTCCTTCCAGGTATTCTCCATTAACACCATTTTCTTTAAAAATTTGCCGGTAATTACCAAGATTTATAGTCTCCAGCCAAAAGCCAGCATCCTGATAAAATAGACAAAAGATGAGCGAGAGCACTGCTGTTAGTTTATATTCTCAGTTACATTTGAAGATGCATCATATGTCTGTATAACAGCACCCAAAGAAGAAGAAGCAGTTAGAAGGTTATATTCACCGAGATTAGATCCTCATCAAACAGCTCTTATGTAATATGTACAGTTCACATTACAGTCAATAACATAAATGAATTTAAAAAAAAAAGATGCAGAAGCATTTTAGAGCTTAATACATTATATCAGTCATTCATAGCAGTGCATCCATTACATTGTAGAGTCTGGACCTATAAAATACAGCTTTCCGTCACATATTATTTTTCGGACCTGCAAAGATCACTTGTCAGTAGCATGGATCCTTCCACCCTACAAAAAAAGTGAAAGCCAAAATTGAATCAATGAAAACGAAAATCATAACAACAGACACAGAGACGGAAACATGCTACGACAACAGAGACGAAGTGACAATAGATTACAAAGAACAAAGGAAGAACAACCAGCACTACCCGTTCATCCAACAGAACCATATCAACATTGTCGTCAAAATTCTTACGTTGAAAATTAGGAACCTTCCAAGATCGAACCACCTTAACCTTAATCCTCCAGTCCTCCTTAGTAGGATTAAGATTCTTTATAAAATCATAGGTTGAAAACATTTCGTAGGGTAGAACGAAAAAGGAAGAAAAGAAAGAACCGATTCCTCTAAAAGAAACAATCAGCAAAAATGGAATACAGAGGGAAGAACAAAATTTCTATTCCCTCGTTCCTTCTTATAGACCCAATCAACAAAAGAAAAGCAGTCAGAGATTAAATGAGAGCTGTCTGCCACCTAAACACCTTAATTTTTTTTCCCACCATTACAATTTGAATTTCAAAAATGAAATCGAAATATTTCAAAATTTAAATCGAAATCATATTTTGAATTTTAAAAGAGCTGATCATTCCAATGTAGAAATCATGATCAGTTAATTACAAAAAAGAAAAAAAAAGAAATCATGATCAGTTTGATTTCAAATTTTAAAAGAGCCTCTCAATTCCAATGTAGAAATCATCATTAAATGAAACAGCTGAGTGGGACATTGAATGGGGACTGGGACAGTTGGAGATTGAATGAGGTGTCTGCCACCACAACTCAATTGAATCAAAAATCAATTCAACTTTTTTTTCGTATTTTAAAATGTTTAAAATATTTAATAATTCGAATTTGCCAAAGGAGGAAATTTTTAAGTGGGTATGGTGTGAACAGAAATCTGAGATGCAAGGAGGGAGTGACACATGGCAAAACTTTCCATCAAATGGAATTCATTTATAATAATAGATGATCAAAGTAGAGAAAGAGAAATAGATGCATATTAGCTTTCATTGCAGACGATGATGTGTGATTCCTCTGCAAATTAACTTTCGTTGCAAATGTACGAGTAGAAAGGTAATCAGAGGGTCATTTTGGACAAAATATCCACGCTCTCTTTTTCTTTCCTAGCTAAAACACCAATTACCACCTACAATGTGGTTTTTTAACACAATGTTTTCATTGCAATTTTTCACACAAATTACATTGCCTGGGTAATCAATTTGCATAGCATAATTTTTTTGAGTCTTCTACCAAATATTGCCATCTTCAAATCCCAATTTAATTTGCCTTGGTATTTAGGACAAAGACCTCTACCAAACAGTACCCTAAGAAAAAAGAGAAAATAGAAAACGAAAGGAGGAAAGTACTTCAGTCTCATTGCTTCTTTGCCACCAAGTACATATGCAGTCTCCCAATTTAGAATTTAGTTAGTATTAAATATTAAAACGAAAGATTATTTTGTCACAATTATTTAATCACATTTTAAACATGACTAATTATAAAATTGTAACTAGGGCCAAAGCTCCACGTGGCTCCGCCCCCGGGTACATAGCCCTTAAGGTCAACTCTTAATTTGTGATATTATGTTGCCCAAGTGCAGAACTTCCAATCGACATTCCTAATTAAAAGCATCAACAGATGTAGCTGGATTCCGGTTACGGAAGATCGATTTCCTAATTTCCAGGCTATGAGGTTACTCTTATACCAAAAGGAAATGTGCATTTACTCTAACATCAACTTTTTTTTTTTGAGTAAACTTAAAGGTATCCCCACCCCACATAGGATGAGACTAATCTCTAGGGGTGATAAATGAGCCAGGGGCCTTTCAGGGGCTTTTGGCTCGGCTCGTAAAGACCTGACCTTACATGTCTAATATTGGTTGTTGGAACCAGGCTTGATCTTGTATAAAAGCTCGTTTAGTAAAAAGGCCTTAGGCTCCAATTCAAAAGCTCGGCCTTGGAGCCTCTCAGGCTGACCTAGTATATTAATTTTTATTTTTATTTTTATTTATATTTTTTATACTATTTGTAATAGCTCTCTCTCTCCTCTCAATCCATTTCACCCCTATTTTATTAGTTAAACAGACTTTTTGAATGATTTTGTTCTATATTATGCTGTTTGGATATACATTGAATTTATGAATATTTATGGAATTACTAGTGTTGTTGATTGTATATTTTATTTGGATAAATTTTTGTTGTCTTATTTTTTTCTAACAGGCTAAATCAGGCTTTTATTTTTTGTAAATAAGGCAGCTCACAGGCCGATAATTATATTCGTAACAGGTAACAGACTTGGTAAGGCCGACACATTTAAACACAGGCTTAGCCTTTTAAGACCAAAGTTTGGCTCGGCTCGGCTCGTTAACACCCCTACTAATATCCTTTCGCGAATTGAGAAGGCAAAGGGTTCTCCACTACTCACAAAGTGTGTTCATCAAGAATCGAACTCAAACCCTTTAGACTCACAACCCAAAATCCTTAAACTCAGCCCCAAACCAATTGAGCCACACCTTGTAGGTCCTCTAACGTCAACTTTGACTGAATATGCCCTATCATTTGTCTTGAGATGACTGTGTTTAGCATAATCATTAAGCATTTGGAAAGTATCATCATCACGGGTTCTGAAGATTGTCCACGATTGTATATTTTATCTTAAATTTTTCTTGATAATGCTAAAATTGCCAGAGTAGTCGCCGTCGCCAGAGTCACATCACTCATGATGTGTTTGGTATAGATTTTATTTTAAGTTTGATGTGAAAGTTAAAATGGGTATTGAAAAATATCATGTTTAATACAAGTTTGCAAAAAAAAATATTAGGAGATTAGGAAGCTTAGGAAACTCTTTTTGTGTTAATTTTTACTATTCTAAAAAACTATTTGAGATATGGTATTTTGGGATAGATGGGGAAGTGGAAAAATGGAAAAAAAGTTATGGATCAAATTGATCCTCATAGTGAGTGACTTCACATCCACAAAAAGTTTATAACGGGGGTATTTTCGTCAATTTAATCTATTTTTTTTATCATTATTTTATATTCAACCAAATATAGACTTTGCAAATTTAAATAAATTTTTCCAATAATATTTCGATCAACCAAACAACTTTTTTAAAAATTTTCTATCAAACTTACTTTCCTACCATTTTCCCTGTAATTGTATTTTTCTAGTAAAATTTTTTTTTCCTCTACCAAACGCCCTCTTAGACTGGGTTATTTTGGTGGTGCCTCCATAATAATCCGGTCATACGGATTGGTTCCGATCATTATAGTTAAAATCCCGATTTAAATCTGTATTTTTATGATTTTATAATTTTTTTAACAAAATGATTTTATCAAAATTTCAAACACTTTTACGTTTTTTTGATTTTTTATTATTATTTTTACGTTAGGATTCTACATTTTACGATTTTTTATCCTCTTTTCAATTTTAGGTAAAATCTCGATTCTAACTGCCGTCTGGATCACTGATCTAAAGTCGGACTTGTTGCTTCGTCATCTCTTTGTAATTCAATGTAAAACTTAAGTTTGTAAGTGAATATCTCTAAATATTAAAAGTTTATTTTTAGTTTTTTTACAATATATTTATTTTAATTTACTTTTTAATTTTATTAGAAAACGGCTCCAATTGATGACAAGGTCTAATATTATACAAGGCAAATAATTTAACCCACCTACTTAAATTTATAAATAAAATTGTAATAATAATTTTATGGGAAAAATAAATCTTATGTTGTAAGAGAATTTTAATTTCATGTCATAGACACATCAAGTGTGAGATCCACTTTTTTAAAAAAAACAAAAAACAAAAATGTGTAGAAAATATTTGTTTTCTTATGCAACATGAAAAAAATAAATCCTTAATTTTATATTAGTATCTCAAATATTTCTCAGTGGCCACCTATGTAGCACCGATACGACACGCGACACGTGACATGACACTTCGACACGTCATTCCTAAAAAAATATGAATTTTGACACGTTGTGACACGTTTTAATATTAAATAATATTTTTAATTTATATAGCGTATATTTCATTTAATATTCAATAATTTAACAAAAAAATGAAACTAAATTAATAATACCCATCAACATGTTATAAAAGTGGAAGCTTTAATAAAAAAACAGGAACTGGGATGAGAGAGAGATAATATCAGATAGAGAGATCAAATCAGATTAGAAAAAGATATTAGAGAAAAGGAGATACAACAAGAGCGTACTAGGAATTAACAACAATGATGCTAAGATGATCTCTTATCTACTTCAGGGAAAAAAGGCAAAAAATAAATAAATTGATATGATCAGGTGGAAGCTTTATTAATATATTTTAATTTTAAAAAAATAAATTTTTTTAAAAAAATAATTTTTTTTACGAAAATGTCATTTGACCGTGTCGGAGAGTGTCAGAGTGTGTCGGAACGTGTCGGGAATGGTCAACGTGTCGGGAATGTTGACCGCGTGTCGGATACCGTGTCTAAACGTGTCGGAGCATATCGGACACGACACTCTATTTTTTGGAGTGTCCGTGCTTCCTTGGTGGCCACAATATTCCTTGGGTTCCTTCAGACACAGCTCAGTTAGCGCAAAAAGGGGCGAGATTTCAGGTAGCACGGGGGAAGCAGTATAACTTTCGTAAAGACTAAAACGAAAAAATTAAAAGTTTCAATACAGACAAAAACAAATTTTAGAAAGACGATGTAAAAAATTTCCGTACACCAGTTTTGGTAAATTTGAAAATGAAGGTGCTTGATAAGTGTTCAAGACACTATGTTTTTATTGTTTAATATAGTTCAAATAATAATTAAAATAATTAAAAATATAGTATTAATTAAATAAAATATTAAAAGACAATAAATTGTCAACAAATAGATAAGATCATAATCTTTGTTTTTATTTCAGGTTGTTTCATACTAGAATAACAAATTGCAATCAAGAAGGATATAGGCAGTTGCAGAGGATAAGGATCAAGAAAAATAAAGAGTTAATCAAAATTAGTCCTCAGCGAGCCTGGTCCAAATTAAAAAGCCCATTTTTATTTCTATAAAAACGCACGTTAGGGCTCATTCTATTCATTCTTGGATTGGGGGAAACACGAGGAAAAAGAGCACATTCAGAAGGCGAAGGAACGGTCAAAGCTTCACCGTGGAGACCGGGTTTTGAGACCGGGTTTTATTTTTCTTTTTATGAATTTTAGTTTCTTTTCATCTATTCTTGTTTTCCTGACTACGTCATATGTCAGGCTAATTTTCTTTAAGTAGTTAGGGCGAGACGGAACCAATGGGTTCTTAAACGCTATTTGCTTCTCTTATGATTTATATTGTTGATTTAAGTTATGCAATTAATCTGTTTAAAATTTCTAGTCTTGTTTATGATCTGACCAATCTTGAATGAGCATTAGAGTCGTGCATGACAATAGGGATGTTGGTGTACCGATTCTGATTGATTGATTGCTGGAATTTGTATGATCCAGGGATAGAATTAAGAATTCTATAACCGTAGGTTCTTGCGTTAATGTTTATTTTATGAAAAAGTACTAAGGGATTAGGCTTTGGAGTGAAATAAAGTATTAGATTACCAAGGGATCGGGATTTGATCAAATATAGAAAGAACTGTTAAGAACTTGATCTTGAATATAATCATAAGAATAGGTAGATTCGTTAGGAAACCATTGGGAAAGTCGAGTCCTAACTAGTCTTTTTGTTAAAAACTTAAAACCAATTTCTAGCTTTATTAATTCTGAATTTATTTTATAAATTATTGAAAACTAAAAACAAGTTTAAAAATTCTATTTTAATTACAATATTCTCAAGAAACTCCTTTCAGGATCGATCCAACTTTAGTTAAATAGATAAATTATTGCTTGATCATCAGTCCTCGTGGGATCGACAACTTTTCGTGTCACCTTATTACTTGTACGACCGGTGCACTTGCCCAAGTCGCAACAAATTTTTGGCGCCGTTGCCGGGGACTGATTTAATCAACATTAATTTTATTTATAAAATTATAGATTGGATCATTTTTTTATTAGTTTTGTTTTTAGTTTATTTGTTTTATTTTTAATTTTAATTTTTCATTTTATTTTTATTTTTGTTTCTCTTACTTTTATTTTGCTTATTTAATTTTATTTTAGTTTTTTTATTTTTATTTTTATTGTCATTTTATTTTATGTTCTTTCTTTGTTAGTTTAATATTTTATTGTTATTTATTTTATTTAGTTTTGTTATTTTACTTTGTTTTCCTAGTTTAATTTGTTTACTTTAAATTTTAAATTTTAAATTTCCTATTAGTTAGTGGTTTCCGTTAGTTGATTCCACTAAGCCTTAATTTTCTGGTTTATGCATCTGCGAGGCACTGTTAACCCCAGTGACCTACAACATAAACCAGAGTTAGGATGATTAGAAAAAACTAATAGGAAGTGTTTGACCGCGAAAAAGAAAATACAAAACACATCAAGCTCCAATTCTGCTGAAGAACCAGTCATGACCGAGGATAACCAAAATTCACCAGAAGAACTGATGAACCATTTCCTAAACCCTAATTTCTCGCATCCGATTGCGAGTATTAGAAGGCCTCAAATCCCAGCAAATAATTTTGAAATAAAAGCCTCCTTCCTGAATTTAATTCAAAGTAATCTATTTGAAGGAGACCTGATTGAAGACCCAAATCACCATATTTCTAAATTCTTACAGTTGTGTAACCTCATTAAAGCTAATGGGGTACCTGCTGAATCAATGCGACTAATGCTTTTTCCTTTCTTCTTAAAAGGAAGAGCACTTAATTGGTTGGAATTGCAACCTGCTGATAGCATCTCCACGTGGGAAGAATTAGTTGAAAATTTCAAAAGAAGTTTTTCCCACTCTCCCGATTCTACGAGCCGAAAGAACAGATTGACAATTTCAAGCAGTTCGAAGGCGAATCCCTGTGCGTGGGATGGGGAAGATTTAAAGAACTAATTAGGAGATGTCCGCAGTACGTTCTATCGAATGACGAAAAGGTATGAATCTTTTACAAAGGAGTTACGTCGACATATAGAGTACTCCTTAATGCCGCAACTGGAGGTAGTATCGGAGAAATTACTTCGACTAGAGCTATTGAGTTAATTGAAAAAATGGCATCTGAAGATAATGAGGTCACACCAATGCAACCTAAGAGAGGAGTTATGCAGTTAGAATGGTACGATGCTATGTTAGCCAAACAAGACAAGATGAATCAAAGGCTGGATTCACTTGTTAAACTCTTTACCCAAAATCAAATCTCTGCGGTTAACTCTCAATTCCTTGTGGTATGCGACACTTGTGGCAGACCTCATAGTGCCGATAAATGTGAGGCTATGGTTACTATAAACCCAGATCAGGTGAATTCTCTTTGGTACGACCAACGTAGGGAGAACAATCATTACAACAACACTTCTAATCTTAGCTGGAGGAATCATTCTGCATTGTCATATAATGAAGGAGCACCACAACAAGCTAATCTGGGAATTTAACCAGCCCAACCTATCCAGAAGGCAGCTTGGGAAGTTGCATTCGAAAAGAAGGCTCAATCTCAAGCAAGTTTCGCAGAAGAAACAAGAGCATCTTTAAAGAATCAAGAAGCTTCCTTAAGGAATCTGGAGAATCAGATTGGTCAGCTTGCCAAACAGATGGCTGAGAGGCCTCCATGAACCTTTCTTAGTAATGCAATTATTAATCCCAAGGAATAATGCAATGTCATCACTACAAGGAGTGGAATAGTAATTCAACCTGTGGAAAAACCAATAGCTGCACCGAGTAGTGAAAAAGATACAGATAAGGAGAAGCCTTCTGAAGATAAAGTCGATAACGCTGTCGATAAAGACGTCATAATTTTTGGAGGACCGTTAAATGATACCCCACATAATAAAGTAATAAAGAAGATTTCTTTAGAAGAAATGATGAAATCACTTGGAGATAATCCTTATGTTAAGGCTCCTTATCCTCAGAGGTTACAGCAGCACTAGCAGAAGAAAAATTTCTCTAAATTCTTAGAGATTTTTAAGAAGCTGCACATCAATATCCCCTTTGATGAAGCTTTAGAGCAAATGTCATCATATGCTAAGTTTCTAAAAGAGATCCTAACCAAGAAGCGAAAGCTCACAGTAGAAGGATCCACTATCTTGACAGAAGAGTGTAGTGCAATCACGCAGAAGAATTTACCTCCGAAATTAAAGGATCCGGGGAGTTTTAGTATCCCTTGCACGATTGGCTCGATGACAATAGAGAGAGTTTTATGTGATTTAGGTGCCAGCATCAACGTAATGCCATTATCTATGATGAAGAAGCTGGGAATCACAGAAGTGAAGCTGATCAAGATGATTCTGCAACTAGCTGACCGCTACACCAAGCAAGCATATGGAGTAATAGAGGACATACTTATTAAGGTGGACAAGTTCATCTTCCCGATGGACTTTGTTATCTTGGATATAGAGGAGGACGTTATTGTTCCTATGATCTTTGGGAGACCTTTCTTAGCGACCTCCAGAGCGCTAATTGATGTGCCTAAAGGTGAATTGAGCTTAAGGGTGGAAGGAGAAATTGCTATTCTCAAAATGTTTGAAAAAGAAATTCCACCACCTACAACTCAGCCAGAGAAAATTTTCTTTATTGAGAAAAAGAAGGCTGAAGAGGAAGAAAAGAAAGATCATAAGCCATATGAGAGCTGCAAGCTAAAGGTGAAGATAGCAAAGCCTAAGAGCAAGGGAAAACACATCAAGACTAAGTTTAGAGTTCTTGAGGCCAAACCTTCTCGCCTATATGCACGAGAGTACTATTACGACAAAGCAATATTTATGATAAACAGAATGGCATCATCTTTGAATTCCGGCTACAAGCCGCCATGACTAATGAAGATGTAATGTCAAGCTAATGTCGTTAAACAAGCGCTTGTGGGAGGCAACCCAACAGATTTATGCTTTTATTTTATTTTGCTGCATTTAGTTTTTGTCTTCGTTTATTTTATTTTATTTTTAACTTTTGATCTCCATGGTCATGTATGATTGATGATGTTCTTATGCGACTGCATGTTTTATTATTATGTGCTCCTTGTATCTGATGCGTAGTCCATTACTGAAGACAGTAAAATTCTAAATCTGGGAACGGGGAGCACCGCCATATACAGTAGCAGTTAGACATATAGTAGCAGTTAGACTTCCCTATGAAGATGTGAAGAGCTGCAAAATTTCAAAATTTTTTTTCAGAAAAACAGGAAAATTTCTTTTCCTTATTCCTCTTTATTTTATTTTTTTTCTCTGTCTGAATTATTGAATCATGTTAAGTAAGAATTAGTCAGTAAAAATTAATTTATGATGTGATGACTTAGAATATGTTTTATTTTAGGAATAAACATTGATTGAGTTAGTCTAAGAGTCAGTAAGAATAATGAAATTGCAGTGTAAGAACTTGCTTTGTTTCTCCTTAAAATGGTTGTTTGCATGCATGTCTGAAATGATTGAGGCATTTTATTGTTTTAGCTAGTTAGCCAAAAAGCCAACCATTATGATATCCTTTGTTTAGCCCTTTGAGCCTAAGCCTTTTCTGTTCTTAATACCTGTTGTCTTAATTAGCCACTCCACATACACATCTACCTTAAATAAGATTGGATTATAGAAATTTCATGGTAGGGTGTAAACATGAGTACTTTATAATGTAATTCAAAGTGGTGAAAAAAGAAGTTAGGTGAATGGAGCAAAAGCAAAAATTGAAAATGGTGAAAAAGAAAAATATTTATTTCTTCTATGCAAATAAAAGTGTTGAAAGAAAATGAAAATGAAAATGAAAAGTATTAGGGGTTGAAAAAGAAAAGCACAGAAAAAGAAAAATACAAAAGTGCTGAAAAAGAAAAGAAAAAGAAAAAGGAGGAAAGAAAGGAGAAAAAAGATTATTGTTTGAATGTGTACACTTTACCATGATCTTTCTGTATTTCAATTTTAGTTAGTTTGTTCTTATTTATCCTACTTTTAGCTCACTCCCATTACAACCTGAATAAAGACCTCTTGATCTTTTGTGCATGTCAATTAATTGTGGAAAGTGAGAATCTTATCAAGCTTATGAAAATATTGATAGAGTGAAAATTTGAATGAAAGACTTACCCTTAGACAAATGAGTGATGAGTGATTTGATATATCTGGTGAGGCATGTGTTAAAAATTCAGTTTTTATGCTTGATTGATAGATTTCATACTTTGATTTTATAACTTGCTCACTTTCAAGGTTGCTTAGTTAATTGTTGATTCTTAAAAATCCTATTATTTTCTACCTAAGTCTGATCATTTTTAAATTGATATACTGTCTAGTCTTATATTAAGCATGCTTATATTATTTTATACTTTTAATTTAATTTATTGTTGAGGACAACAATGAGCTCTTATGTGTTATATAATATGATTATGTCACGAGAGAGAAATCTAATCGTTTATGGAGAAATTATGATTTTATTATTTGCTATCTCAAATAAACTGTGATAAACTTTTTTTTTTTTTTTGGAATTTTAAGAGTGAGTTGAGTAAAGAGTTCCACGGCAAAGACCAATGGATAGATTTGGGTTTGGAAAACAGGGCAAAGATAATATTGAACATAACTCACCGTTCTGCGGCTGAATAATCTCTCCACCATTCAAAAGTAAGCAGCCACAGAAGAAACACCAAAATAATAAATTATCAATTGGATTTATATTGAAATTTGCTGAATCTTATTATAGTTGATTATTGAAGTGGCCCACCTCCACCGATGATGAGAATTTTAAAGTTTGTGTATAATGTTCGGACGAGGACAATATGTACTTGGGGTGTGTTTGGTACAAGAAAAAAAATTTTGTGTCCAAAAATCATGATTTTCAGTAATATAATGAGAAATTCAGTTTACTGGAAATGGTATAAAAAATTTGTTTGGTAGACGTAAATATTACTGGAAATATTTAATAATTTTACTGAGTATATATTTAATTGATAATAAAATATTATTGGTAATATATGATGATTTTACGAAAATAACCTTAACTTTTCAAAACATGATTCTTCAATGGCATTTTGTACAAGGGAGTATTTTTGTCTCACATTTTCTTTTGATGCTTTCCCTTTAGTTGGATTCACAAATATCATATAATTTGTGGTAATATGAAATCCTTGTTTTATTTGTAAATCAGATTACTAGTAAATGAAGATTACCGGATAATTGATTTTGTTAACTTAAATCAAACATGATAATTTACGTTTATCAATGTAGCTTTACCAGTAATTTTCATAAATATCTCATACCAAATACACCCTTGGTACATTATATGATGTCTATGATCTATCCAAGGAATGGAAGGAGATAACACGTGAACACGGCTTTGAATTAGTAGGTAGAGGCCGTAATCACGGGACAAAGAGATCTTTTAAGTTAACGAATAATGCTCAGAAGAAGACAAGATGATTGTGAATTTTTTTATTTATTTGTTTGGAAAAATGATTGTGAATTCCTAGGAGTGCTGGCAGCTGGCGAACTTTTTAAGCCCCGCGCACCTCACCACTACCCTCATTTTGCAAACAAACTATGGTTAACAGGTTAAATACTATATTTTTTTTTGGTAATCTATTTTTTTTTCTTATATATAAAGCAAACATCAAATTTACGTCAATTTTTTTCTTTTAAAATTTCTTTCAATTTCCAAAATTATTAAGATAATTTTTTGAACCACTGACTCTGCTTATGAAACTCGTAACTTTCGATCTGTCTACAATAGAAGGGAATTATGTGGCCATATATTTTAACCGGAGCACAAACTAAATTTAATTTTATTATCGGTTAACTTGACAAGCTTATATTTTTATCAAAATACAATCAGTTTTATAAAATTTATAGTTAACTTGTTTGTAAAAATAATAGATCAACTCTATAATATAAACCTATAAATCTTATACAAAAATGAAAATACAAACATTGCCCAGATGGAACTGTCGATGTGTCACGCTTATCACTAATAGCCAAACAAACTCTTCCAATCAAATCGAAGGAGTGAAATCAAAAATCAACTCTGTAACTATACTTGCAAAGATATATAATTAAGATCGGGATGAGTTACATTAATACGTAAATAATAGAATTTATATCAAGCGGGACGTGTCAACATATAAAATTTATATTTAATTAAATAATAATTTTAAAAATTCTCAAATCAATATTTACAACAAAATATTTATAAGTATAACATAAACTAATATTATTTAAAATAATATGGTATCGTAATCAAATATTAAATCTGAAAAATTATTTTATTATTTACCACCCAGTCAAGTAGATTTTTTTAAACCCAAAATCTTAAATGATAAAGTTTTAATATTCTATCCTGTATTTTGTGTAAATTAGATTGTTTCAAGGATATATTTAAGGGTTCGCTTTTTCTACAGTCAATGTAGGTAATTTATCTAAGCCCAAAACGACGACGTTTTGAAGCAGAAATCAAGGTATTTTTATAATTATAATTTTTTTCAGGGTTATAACAGTCTTTTTCATTATAATTTTTTAATTTTTTAACCTAAAACGACATTATTTTCGGAACAAATGTAGATAACTTATCTACATTTATTTTAGAAACATTAAAGCCATACTTTAAATAGATACAAATACCTTCAATAAGAGATTTTCATATAATTATTTTTTATTTGATTTTTAAATTCCTATTTTAATTTATTTATACATTAATTCCTAATTCTTATTTTAAATATTTAAATAAAATATATTAAAAAACATAAAATAACTTACATTATTTTATGAAATTAAAAATCATATATCTATGCATACCAAAAAAAAAATAAAAAATCATATATCTACAAAACATAATGCAAGAAAAACAAATATAAATATTATAAATCATTATAAGAAATGTAATTATCTCCACATGATACTTTTACGCATTGACTATGAAATAAAATATCTTAAACCTTATCCCAACGGGCAGGCACAGTTCCTATTCCTAAGTGAACTATGTTTGAAGAATTAGATATTTGTTCGATTTTTGGCAGACACTTTTTGGGCTAGAGATGAAAACCCTTGCACTCTAAGTCTCAGATAGGGAATCAGTCTCGTCCTTCTTCATGTGACAGTGGTCCAATGCAGTGGAGGACTCAAAATTTTTATTTATGTCTGCATAATTAGTGATTGGATTGGGAGGCAACATCTCCAATTTTTTTTTTTAAAGATACTATGAATAGTTTGCATATTGTAATTTTTTTTAATAATCATAAAGGACGCTGCTTCTAGAGGGAAGTTTTTTGGTGCTTCAAGTCCCACGTGGTCCTTCCATTTAGGGAGTGTCACTTCTTGGACAAAAATTTATTTTTTATTTCTCCTCTCTTCTCTCTTCTCAATAATTATCTGATTTTGATTGGTTCGGACCACTGAATTAACCGTGGTCTGGGAGCACCAAAATTCCTCTCCTTCTAGAGTTCTAGTTATAGTTTTGCCTCTCCTTTAAAATGTTAAATTTTTAATTGATGATTTGTTGTTGCGATATGGAGCCAAACTGAGATGATAAATATGCAAGAATTGAGGCAGCTGGAGGAAAGGTGATACAATGGAATAACCATTCACTAACTATTTTTTTTCTTCAAAAATTAGTGTGTGCACTTGCACACACTTGCAACGCTAGTGGTCCAATGCACCTTCTATTTTAATGAGAAGCTAATCTTAGGATCGTACTCCGAGAATAAGATAATTGAAGGAGGTTAAATGAGAACATCTCCATGAAAACTAAAATATATATATATATATATATATGAAAAAAGTGTTTGTTCTTTTAAATGACACACCTTATATCATTTCATTCTCACAAAGAGGTGGAACTCACACTTTTATATTTTTTTGTCCACTCACTCTCCTCCTTTATCTATCTCTTTCTCTCACTTAAAATGACACAATTTTATATATTTTAAAATGATACATATTTTTCCCTTTATTTATTTATTTATATTTATATATATATATATATATATATATATATATATATATATATATATATATATATATATATATCCTTCAAAGTTCTTCCGTCATTTTTCCGATAGCATTGTGATGAGATGGGATATTTCTTCCGTCATTGCTTATAATCAATCATGATTCTTTTAATCAACATCCCACCAACTATCAACTGTTCAGCTAAGCTTCACTCAAGAAAATTAGGATAAGCTAGTGGCATGTATTGAAAGCAGGAAAAAAAATCTACATTCCTTGCACCTTTGCTCAGTTATACATGAGATAAGTCGTACTAATAATCAACATCCCACCACCTTCCTATCAACTGTTGAATGGTCAATTTGTCGGAACACTGACCATTTTGTTATATTTGGCAAAAAAATTTAACAAATTATCACGTCAACGGTAAATTTTGTCAAAATGGCACGCGGCATATTTTGCTACACTGTGTAACGAAATATGTTTGCAAGAAATTCGCTACACAGTGTAGCGAAATATGCCATGTCAGGATGCACAGTCAGCAAAAATGACACGTGTCAAGCAGGCAAAAATTCGTTACACTGTGTAGCGAATTATGCTTAAATTATGCTAGCTTGACACGTGTCATTTTTTGCTGACTGTGCAGCCTGACATGACATATTTCGCTACACTGTGTAGCGAATTACTTGCAAACATATTCGCTACACAGTGTAGCGAAATATGCCGCGTGGCATTTTGGCAAAATTTACTGTTGGCGTGGCAGTCTGGTAAATTTTTTTGCCAAGCATGACGTCTGATAATTTTTTTTGCCAAGTGTGACAAAATGGTCACTCTTCTCAATTGGTCATCACTCACCAATTCAAAGGAACAGCTTCAATGGTCACCTCAAAACCGAGAAGATAAGTCTCTCTCTCTCTCTCTAAGGCTTTGAGAAAAAAATATAGAATAAAACTATATTTGGGTCCCTAATAAAAAATATGATTATCACTTTTACCCCTTACAAAAGAAAATTCATATTAATCTTTTTCTGAAAACTAAATTGGGTCTTCATTTAATTTCTGAGAGATCATATTTTTAAATAATCGAAATAATAAAGGGACCAAAAGTTAACTTTTTTTATAAGGGACCAAAGTAAGGATCATATTTTTTGTCAGAACCTAATAACGGCTTTACTCAAAAATATATTATTGTTTTGTATTGTACGTTCACTTTTCTTCCAAAAATTAAACAGTATCTAATGTTTTTATAAAATTATTTTTGTTTCCTTACAAAACATGTTCGGTGATTATAGTTATTATTGATAGAATAATATGAAAATGACAAAAGGGCAATCGGTAAGTGG
This sequence comes from Gastrolobium bilobum, assembly GCF_033153095.1. Classification (NCBI taxonomy): domain Eukaryota; kingdom Viridiplantae; phylum Streptophyta; class Magnoliopsida; order Fabales; family Fabaceae; genus Gastrolobium; species Gastrolobium bilobum. The sequence goes on along the minus strand of NW_026897054.1, from coordinate 5,505 downwards.
ATTCTATCTGAACCCTTCTATTTATACATTTGGCAAAACAACATCTGCTACGAAGCTTGAAGCTTAATTATTAAAGTTCATGTTGGTGATCGAGATATATATATATATATATATATATATATATATATATATATATATATATACTCGATCTATTTGTTGCTAGAAGCTTGAAGCTTAATTATTAAACAACATGTTCGGTGATTATAGTTATTATAATAAATATACTCTTTTTTTTTGGTAGATAAAATAAATATACTCTATTTGTTCTCTTTAACGTAATTTTTTTATAAATTTATATATTTCATTAAATATTTGGTGGTATATAGATGTGCATGGCAACGATTCTATTCCCTGACACTATTTCTGAAAAGAAATAATTCTTTTTTATTTTTGTGCCTTGGAACAATTTAAGAGAAAAAAAATATGTTTGATAACATGCTTTATTTTTATTACGAATATAGAATTGCGTTTGATAACACAACGAATAATAGAATAAAAAATCATTCTTATTAAGCATAAATTTTTTTTGGATGATCACTTTCCTTTTCATATGGAGTGGTGGTGGTGGTGGTGGTGATGGCGGTAGCAGTGACGTCAAGATGGTGGTGGTGGAGGTGATGGCATGCATGGTGGTGGCGACGGTGGCAATAGTGGTGATGGCATAGTAACAACGACGACAGCGGTGGTAATGGTGACAACAACGATAGTGATAATGGTGGCATGGTGGTGGTAGTGGTGTGATGGTGGTGACGGTAGTAGTTGTGGCGATGGTGGTGTTGATGGTAGTGATAGTGGTGGTGACGGTGATGGTAGTGGTTATGGTGATGGTGGCGGTGACGTACAGGTGGTGGTGGTGACAGCAGTGGCCGCAACGATGGTGGTGGTGGCAGTAGTGGTGGTGATGGTGACAATATGGTGGTGGCGACAGTGACGTAATAGTGGTGGCATGATGGTGACGTAATATGATCTGTTTACAAACTTTTTTTGCAATTACACTAATGTAGGACCGGTCGTACACTGTGTGATTAATGTAGGACCGGTCCTACATAGTGTAGTTTGTAAACAAAAAAGTTTGTAAATATAACCTACCCCTATATATATATATATATATGAGGTAGGATCCTTTGACACCGGTGTCAAATTTCAATTTTGACACCTCATCTCAGAACCGTTAGATAAAAAAAAAAATCAATGACTCTGATTTGCAAGCATGTGACACCATTGATTTTTTTTATCTAACGGTTCTAAGATGAGGTGTCAAAATTGAAATTTGACACCGATGTGAAAGAGTCATACCTCTATATATATATATATATATATATATATATATATATATATATATATATATATATATATATATAGGGGTAAATATTTTTTCAGTCACTTTAGATAAGGTTAGCTACCCCAAAATCTATGTCATTTTGATTAATGAAGGGTGTTTATGTAATTTTAGGTAAATTAATGAAGGATGTTTCTTTAATTTTGTTTATTTTTTTATCATATACATTTTACTGAAACACCCTTCATTAATCAAAACGACGTAATTTTTGGGTAGCTGTATATAACCTTATCTAAAGTGGTTGTAGAAATATTTTCCCATATATATATATATATATATATATATATATATATATATATATATATATATATGGGAAATGTTATATTTACAAATTTTTTGTTTACAAACTACACTATGTCTGACCGGTCGGTCATACTTCAATCAAGAGTGTATGATCGGTCATACTTCAAATGAGACAGTTTGGTTTGGACCAGCCGATACCTTTGAGGCCTAGAAAGCTCAAAGGGGTTCATGATCACACGCTTCGAGGTAAATGGCCTGATGACTGGCAAGTTAAGCTCAGACCATACATACATATATGGCAGATAAGGGCTCAACACATAGGTCAGCTGCCCCTCATTGGCTGGGCTGATGTCACCAAACCATGAGTATATGGATTGGTATCGGCTCCGAGGCGAGCGTTATGTATCTAGGAGGGCAGCGAAGATTGGACGCAGTGTATGTTTTCTAAAGTCCCTTACACTCTTAGTTTTTTCATTTATTGACATTGTCTTATTAAATGTACGCGTTATTTGCGCTTATTTATTTTTATTGTAGATTGATGGTCTGGAGATGCTTTACTTTGCGACTACTCCTGAGCATTTTGAGACCTTCGGTTTAGACTGGGTTCATGAGGAGATTGGGCGCTTAATTTCTGTATTCAGAGAGTCCTCCAGGGTGGAGGAGCCAGGATCACAGGCTCCCCCGGCCTAGACACAGGATGAGCCTCAGATATCTCTTGACATTCCTACACATAGACAGGAGGGACGAAGGCTAGGACGTCGTCGAGAGCTAGTGGTACCACTTTCGGAGCCTATACATGCGCCTAGGCCACGCATGGATATGGCTGGATACTTCAGGCCCCCCATGATAAGGCAGACATATGATTCATAGCCCATTTATTACGGTCCTCTTCACCATCAGGATGTGCCATTTTCCCCTTCGCAGACAGGTACACATGGTCCACCAATGGACTCCCAGAGTCAGCCAGTGTATCATGCTAGTCCAGTCCACAACGCACCTGGTTACGTGCCAACCACACAGGCTGAGACTAGCACTCAGGATTACCAGTCGTGGTCACATGGAGATGTTGACGACTTGATGGAGCAAATGTGTTGGGACCCAGATTCGATGCCAGATTGGGAACCATTTCGGCCTACAAATGTCACTCCACCTCCCTACCATGCGTCTACGTCATCTCCTATACAGCCAGTTACAGCATCTGGTCCAGGACCAGAACCTGATGGTTGATCCGAGCTTTAATAACTATTTTGCCTCTTACCCAAAACTATCCACCAACCTGCCCTTCTTTAATCGATTAACTTGAATATTTAATCGATCAAATGATCAAAACACACAAAAATGGTTGATCCGAGGTTTAATCGATTAAATATCCCTTTTAATCGATTAAGAAGGATATTTAATCGATTAAAATTTAATTTTTATTTAATCGATTAAATGTCTCAAATGAATGTGAAAGCATTGATTGAATGAGAGGAAAACTCGCTGGCACAACAAATATAATGGCATTTGGACCAAAATTGGCGAAGAAGAAGGTGAGGGAATACATCACAACAAACCCAATATTGTTTTCTTTCTTGGTCCAGTGATCATAAGGTATAGCAAGAGCAAACATGAAAACGGTCATGAAGAAGAAACCCATTAATTGGATCGTGAAACGACCCATGTAATCAATAAAGGCCACTGTGAACCAGTAACTTGGCACAATACTACATAGTGCTATAAGTGTTCGTGCTCTTGCAATCCTATAAACCTCATGGATTGTATTCATTTCTTTTGCAGCAGGGATCCATCCAATGGCACTGAAAATGTCCTTTTGGAAAAGGTTTTGGCTATAGAAGGAAATGTCCAATAAGAACCAAGTACTTTTGGGTTCCTAACAAGTGCAGCCCATGGCGTTTGGCAAATTCCTTGTTGAACAAACCAAACCTCTAGTCTTGTTTCTCGAGCAATTCCTGCACCTTCTCCTCTTCAGCTTGAAGTTCAACTTCTAACACTTTAGACATGTCGGAAGCAACTCTAGGTACCAAAAGGACGTGAAGCAACGAGTTTTCCTTGATTGTCTCATTCAATTAATGTTTTCACGCTCATTTGGGATATTTAATCGATTAAATTTCTCTCTTAATCGATTAAAAGAGATATTTAATCGATTAAACCTCGGGTCAACCATTTTTGCGTATTTTGACCATTTAATCGATTAAATATTCAAGTTAATCGATTAAAGAGGAGCAGGTTGGAGGTAGTTTTGCATAAGGGTCAAAATAGTTATTAATTAATTAATGAAGGGTAAAAGGGTCAAAAAAACCTATTTCTCTCTTCATAAATTTTAAATTTTTTGATAATCTCTCTCTTCCCAAACACATGCGATTAGAGTTGTGATTACAATTCAAGTGGGGATTAATTTCCCTCACAAGGTATGAACTCTATACCATAAAGTGTCTCCACATTCTTTTTGTGAATTAGTGACTTTTACCAGAGTATTTAGCATGGGAGGTGACTCGATCATTATATTTTACAAGAATAATTAGAACAACATAAATGTATGTGAAATAGCGATTTTTTTAAAAAGACATTGACATTTAAGTAAAATTTAATTTTAACTATTTACGTATAATCTATTAATGATCAGGATTACTGCTTCTTGCCACAACCCATTTTCAGGTCCATGAACGGTGGACATACCAAAATTAATCTTCCATCAATTAGTCTAGCACGTCTAAGTCTAACTTTACCAAGATAAACTTATATTTTTCAATTTTAGAAATAACTACTTGCAAAAAAAATGGAGCAACCCTAGAAAATGAACATTTATTTTTCCCTGATTTAGAATTTACTCTTCTTTCTGTTTTTACGATTTTTTATAAAAAAATTTACATCAAACCTTAAACGAAACATTTCTTAACTTGATTTCGTACTATTTTTCAACCTTTAGCTCAAGAAATTAATTCAGAAAAATCTAAAAAAAATAGTAACGTGGTCAGTGCTATTTCAGATTAGTTTTGTGTTTATGTTATTTTTATTATTATTTTTTTTTCAGAAATTCAGTCTAAGCAATTGCAATTTTACTTTTGAACTTTTCGCCAAAAGATCCTTCGGGGAACGATAACTGGGACTTAAGAACCCTATATTACTTGTGGCTGCGTATACTTGCGCATATCTTGCATACTCTTTAGCAAGACCAACAGATATCACAACTTTATAATTTAGAGAGGATCAACGGATAAGATCCCTATCCCCATCAATTAAGACAAATTTCATATCAACTGGGAGATCTCAAAGGCCCAAGCCTATGAAGGTAATCCTTATAAATAAGAGGATAAAGACCCCAGGTACACACTCTGAACTCATTTACTACTTCTGCCCACACTCGGCTATAAGCCTATTGCTTGCGCACAGTGATTGGGATATTGGCTATAAGCCAACCAAGATACCTATCCATAGGATATCTCTGAGCGCATACCTTACGGTATTATTATACGGTTCTCTAGGACCGAACATTGGCGCCGTCTGTGGGAAACGACAAATTTTGACTCCTATCCATGGTAAACATGTGCGGCATAACGTGAAGCCACCGATTGTAGGCTGCCTTGCGACCCTGAAATTGCTGAAAGTACATATATATGAGGAGACAAACCTTATCGCAAAAAGGGATTTTGATCAACCGAGGGACTCTAGAATGGAGCTCTAGATCCAAGCAAGTCATGATTTGATGGAGATTCTCGTCATCGCAATTCTTGATGAAGCAAGTGAAGACCTAGAGGTCATTAAATCATAAGGAAAAAGGTACATGAGAATTTTGAATTCTTTATTAAAGGAAGTGTCATCCCAAATTTTGTGGGCTACGGAACTGGCAGGCCGTTAATAACCTATCTTCAATCCAAAAGAGGACTTAAAATTTAAAAGCTCGGCCTCAGCCTTGAGCATCA